>NW_012133839.1:339951-347632 GCF_000403515.1 Pseudozyma hubeiensis SY62
ACCTTTGGCTGTGAAAAGGGGAAAAGAGTGCGGGCCTGTGACTGCGTTTCTCAAGACCTGAGCTCAATGTTGCTGCATCTGTTCACGGCATCACAAAACCCCCCCCCCACACACACGACAGTCGACCACTCGGAAGGAGAAGGAGAAGAGGGAAAAAGCACCATGTCCTTTCCGGCAAAGAAGTTCCTTGTGACATGGAGTGGAGAACGTGTGCTCCTCAAAATCTGAGCTCGGTGTTGCTGCACGATGTATCAAAACAAACACACGCCACAACCGACAATCGTAAGAAAAGAGCTGAGCTTCGCGGCACTATTCATCGACAGACACACACGACAGTCGACACTTGATAGAGGAAAAGCACCATGTCTATTGGTCTACTTGATCGTGACAAGGGTGATTGCGGACAAAATCTCAATGTTCCTGAATGCATTCCAACCCGGACTGTTCGACGCCTCTCACCGGCCCTGCACCCGTCTCCTTCCTGGCATCGCCGCCCGTCTCGCCCGCAAACTTCACCCCCTCATCCGCCGCACCCCGCTCTCCATGCAACTTCCTCCCCTCCTCGGCCCACTCCCTCCTCGCCTCGCGCTCAGCCTCCAACCTCCTCCTCTCCTTCTTCCTCATCTTCCTCAGGGCCTCCTCCTCCAACGCTATGCCCAACAACCTCTCCACCTCCTCCTTCTTCTTGGTCCTGTTGCCGCCCCACCAGATCAACAGCCCCGCCACAGCATTGCAGCTCAAGGAAAACGTAATGATCGTGGCCGTCACCGAGGTGGGTCTGTTCTTATAGTAAATACCCCAGGTCGTACCTCCAAGAGAAGCCTGCAAGCACGAGTGGCAATCGAGCAAGATGACGATAGCCATCATGAGCGATAGCTCAAACGGTCGATGCGTCACCGTCTCGCGATAGCGGTAGAACGTGTGCGATTCGTGGAACTTTCGTTGCTGGTATTCCAGGTTGGCTTGCTGTTTGGGACTGAGAACCACAACGTCTTCGGCATCGCGCGGCAGTTCGGATGCGATCGACGGGTTGCGTTTGAGCTGTCCCAAGGGTATAATGCCGTCCTTGTTCGGATAGGTCTTGTGTTGGGTAGGCGCCGGTGAGCCCTCGCTTGATGCGGATCCATCCGATCTCCTTTTCCTCTGCTCTTCGTCAACCGACCCTTTGCTGTGCTTTTTGCGATGGAAGAAGGCGTGCTTGTGTCGGCGCTCCTTTTTGAGTTCCTCCACCTCGCACGCGCTCTGCCTCGACTGCACGGGATCAAGCAGCGCACCCACTGTTCCGGGTCCCTGTCCGGTCTCGTTGCCAGCACTTGCCTCGTCCGTCGTATTAGCATCTGCTGCATCGGTCGCGTTCCTCTGCTCGCCTGCTTCCGTATTCTGACCGGTCAACTCCTTTCGCAGACCTGTCTTGATCATCATCGTGTTTGTCATCTGCCCAAAGTCGAGTCGAGGTGCAGCGCGAGGCAGCTCGTTCTTGTCCTTGAGTTCGGGCAGGTTCAGCTCCTTCCTTCGCTTGTACGTCAACTTGTGATAGTGGACAATCTGCACCATCCTGTAGGTGTCGACAGCGCGG
The DNA here is from genome assembly GCF_000403515.1 of Pseudozyma hubeiensis SY62. NCBI lineage: Eukaryota > Fungi > Basidiomycota > Ustilaginomycetes > Ustilaginales > Ustilaginaceae > Pseudozyma > Pseudozyma hubeiensis. The sequence continues at coordinate 341,528 of NW_012133839.1, forward strand.
AAGGGGGCGAAGCCCAGACCTACGGCAGTGAAGAGCGCACACAGGATCTGATCGCAGATCTCGATCCAGTACCTCTGCCTCGCTCTATTGCCGACGTCGATCCATCGAAGCAGGAAGAGACAGATGGCTGTGCCCCAGAAAGTGATGAGGAAGGCGTATGTGGTGATGATGAATCCGTGCGGCGTCTTGACGTACCTCCAAAAGCCTCTGGCAGCGCGTTTGAACTTGGCCTTTTTGGTCAGCAACAGACGAACGTGCTCGTCAAGCTCGTTGCGCTCCTCTTCGTCCATCTGCGCCCACTCCTTGATGTGTTTGCTGCGCTCCTCTTCCGTGGTGGGAGGCACCTCCTTCTTCTTGCGACCGGGCACGAGCGAAGCCATACGACGCATGCTGCCGAACCTGGGAGCGTCCTCTTCCTTGTTCTGTTGCGCCGAGCTTGATCTGAGGCCGAGCTCGATATCTTCAGGCCTCGCTTCGTACTGTGGGGTGGCGCGTGGCGATGGAGGAGCCTGCCGAGCTGCTGCAGACGGCAAGCTGATGGTGGGTCTGCGACTGTAGAGCATGGGTATCGGTGGAAAGAAGATCGAGTTACCGACATTCTGTAGCGCGGTGACGGTAGCTACCTCTGGATCCACGACGTCGAGGTAGTCAACCACCTCATCCTCGTGCATGTCGCTGCTGCTGGAAGAGTCTGTCGAGTCGTGCTGAGCATCAGGATGGTCGTCTCTGGTACGTGATGAAGGCGTCAGAGCTCTTCGCTGCTCCTCGTCGCTGTTGGATTGGCCTTGATCGGACTTGCGTCGTATCAAAGAGTCATACAAACGACGAGATGTGGCCATGAGCCCTTCGTCTGCAACCGTGTTCCGTCGGGCTCGCTTCGTGTTTGGATCCGCATCCGTGTCGGCCTGTTGCGTTGGTGGGCTTATGACAAAAGACGGATTGGGTCGGGCTGCGCTTGGTGTCGTGAGTTGGCTCGAACGCTCCTCTTGAACGTCGGACAGATTACGAGTATTGGATGGATGTAGCGAGAGGCCATCGCTGCCACGGCGGGGATCATTTTGGCGGAACGGGGCGACATCGTCTCGCGAATCGGTGGAGGAGGAACGAGATGAACTTGTGGATACGGAGTTACGATGCTCTTGACGCTTTCTGCGACGTTCCTGCTTGCGCTGGCGGTGATGGCGCATCGCAAGGCCTTCGACGGCACCGGGTCTACGGCTGGATGATCTGTTGGGAATCTGCGGGCTTAGCGAGTCGTCACTCAATCGAATGGGCGGAAAGTCATCTGGAGGAGATCGACTGGATCTGTGCTTGTCGCGTCCACAGTGCTCGCGACGCTCTTCATCGTGAATCGCGCGCCTTGCTGCTTGCATTTCGAGGCGCAGTATCCCATCGTCATCTTCACGTCCAGCGTCGCTGCGTGTCGAGGTTCGCCACGATGCTTCGGCGCCGGGCGTGAGGCGATCCCTTCTAGATGAATCAGCCTCGGCGCCAACGGTTGAAGCCGAGCCTCGACGGAAGCTAAGCGGAGAGAAGTAGTCACCGGTCGCGGGCCGCGCCGATGAGCCGTCGTGGACATTGCTGAAGCGGTCGTCAGCGGCGGGCGTTTGGTCTGGGTAGGGTTCCGCTGTCTCTGTTCTGCGAACGCGAATCGAGGACGGAATGCGATGAATGGTCCTCATCGTGCCGACGAATGTGGGTACTGGGGGAGGATCTGAGTCGTCGCTGCCTTCGGCTATAGTGAGTACTGAGAGCACAGGATTGGAGGCTGACGAGCAAGACAAGGGATGCCGACGGTCTGGTGTCAATCAAGCAAGGCGCACGGAGATGGACATCGGTTTGGCAAAGCGAAATGACAACTCTGTCGAAGCCATCAATGAAGCTGGGTCTGACGCCTGGTGGTCGCCTTCAAGTGCGCTGGCGCGATCAAGTGGTCGGATGGACGGCGTCGTTGATCGAGATGAAAGCAGCGCGGCAGCGTGAAGCGCAGTGTCTAGGATGGTGATGGAAGCAAGTCAACCGGGAAGCGACCGGAAAAGCAGGTTGTGCTGGCAAGGCAAAGGCAATAGACTACGCCGCCGGAGACAAAGGATTCAAGAAATTCAGGGATTCTCCACGCTCCAAATGAGCAGTTGGAAATCAAGCAATCGGAGAACCAAGCTTCCATACCTCACAGCCTCCAGGTGGGCTCTTAAACAGCCCATCGGCAGGAGATCCGAGTTCTGCACTCCGTGTCGACTCTTCCATGGATGCACATATTGCATCCTGCGCCCCTTTCGGATGGGCCGGAGTCTTGATCCCATGACCAAGTGTCATGCCGGCGTAGCCCTGTCTGGAACGGTTTGCTCAAATTCACCCACAGAATCACTACAGGCGATTAGAGCTTTTTTTTCGGAACGTCTTAGCCGGCCTGCCTTGGCATAGAGGCCACCGACCAGCACTCTGGATCGCCAAGCCAGGACGGCCTGCTCACCATCGCTTTGCGGTTCATACTCTCCACCGTCATCACCTTCCATCGCTTTTTGTGCTTCCCTATCTGTCTTATCACAAGCCATGCGATCGAGGTCGGAGATGCGACCATCGCGACGCCCTCTGTTATGCATCACGTCGAGCATCGGTGTATGTTTATCATCGCACTCGGCTGCAGTCAATATTTCGGATTCCAGCCGCCTTGGAAGACAGTGAATCCCTGCAGACTCGATTTCTTGGAAACGATTTTCGATGCGGAGAACCGCAGAGCAACATCGGAAATTCTCCGTCAAAGTTGATTTTCTTGCAAAACAATTTCTGTAATCTAGGCGATTCCGTCATTAGGCATACATTCGGTCTTGTAGCGAAATGACAACGCAACCAAGCGAATTTCGAAACATCGCAACCCGGCGTTCCCTCTCTCGCTTCAAAGAAATCGCCCGAACGCCACTTCCTTTCATTTTGATCCGATCCTGAACATCAGATAACCGTCAGTGTCCATTGTACCGTCGCACAGTTCATATGACTCAAAGCACTTCTTGTCCTCATAGACTGCCAATCTCACTCTGAATCGACTGGTGTCAAGTATCGAGAGCAGTAGAAAAAGGATATGGAAACGATTTGAGATTGCATTCACAATCCCAACGAATCGGGGCCAGAGCCTTGAAAGCGTTGAGCGGGATGAATCTCAGTGAATAAACTAACTACAGATCACATGTGCGTGTATGCTGGAAGGAGGATTTAGTTGAAGGCAGCTAGTGAAGCCTTGCCGTCCACCTTGTCCATTGGCAGTCCCTCGACAAACGCGGCAGTGCACTTGGCCATGGTTGGTGATGCGCGCGAAATGGCGTCAGTCTGGTAGAAGTTCTGGATGGGCCTCAACAAAGGTGCACCCGACACCTTCGACTTGGCCAGCTTGGCGAGCTCTTCCACCGCCAATGGCGCCGATGTCGTCGATGGCTCTGCTACCTCGTATCGAACCAGCGTAGGTGAAATCTCAAACATGCGGTCTCGTACATCCAGGATGTCGTTGTACGGCACCGTCGCGCCCATCACCTCGGAAAGCGCACGGACAATCTTCCAGTCCTCGCGCGCTGCACCTGGTGGCGGCACCGCCGCTCGTGTCACTTGTGTACGTCCCTCGGTGTTGACATATGTCGTGGCCTTCTCCGTGTACGCCGATCCAGGCAAGCAGACGTCGGCAAATTGCGCACCCACATCACCGTGGTGGCCCTGGTAGACTACGAATGCATCGCGCGGGATCGTCTCGGGTGCAATGTCGTCGGCGTTGAGCAGGTAGATGAACTTGGGCGTCGTCTTCGCCGCAGCGGGCGAGGGGGTGAATCCGATGTCGAGCGCACCGGTGCGCGACGCCTGACGCTGGAGCACGTTGTAGCCGTTCCATTCGCCGTTGAGCAGCTTGCCCTTGTTAGCCTTGACCAGCTCGGCCAGGTTGCCGAGGATCGCCTGGCCATCAGGGTGCTCGGCGACGGCGCTTCCGACCACGATCATGGGCCTCTTGGCTTGCTTGAACTTCTTGGCGAAGGCGCCCTTGCCGGCGAGCAGATCCTGCACCGCCTTGGCATCGGTACCGACGTGGTCGTAGTCGTAGGTGAGATCAACCTTCTCGCCGATCAGGCCGACATCGAGCTCGCGATGGAGGTATGCCTTGCGGATGCGCGTGTTGACGATGGCTGCCTCGTGACGGGGGTTGGTGCCCACGAGCAACAGCACATCAGCCTCCTCGATACCGGGGATGGTGGTGTTGAAGGTGTAGTTGGATCGGAAGTCGGAACCGTAGATGGGAGCCTGGTCACCGTTGACCTGGTCGGTGGCGAGGTTGTCCGAGCCGAGCTTGTTAATCAGATCCTTGAGGACGACCATCGACTCGACGTCGGCGAGCGAGCCGGCGACAGCCTTGATCTCGTCACCCTTGGCGCCCGACGAGGCGAGACCCTCAGCGATGGTGGCGAGCGCCTCGGGCCACGAGGCGGGCACGAAGCGGTCACCCTGCTTGATGAGAGGCGTGGTGAGACGCTGGTATTTGAGACCATCGTTGGCAAATCGGGTCTTGTCGTTGATCCACTCCTCGTTGACATCGTCGTTGGTGCGGGGAAGGATGCGCATCACCTGGACACCGCGCGAGTCGACGCGGATGTTGGATCCAACGGCGTCCAGAACATCGACCGACTCGGTCTTCTTGAGCTCCCAGGGACGGGCGTGGAAGGCGTAGGGCTTTGAAGTGAGCGCACCGACGGGGCACAGGTCGATAATGTTGCCCGAAATTTCGGAGTTCATCGTCTTCTCGATGTACATGCCGATCTGGAGGTCGTTGCCACGGCCCGTGGTTCCCATCTCCTGGACACCGGCAACGTCGTTGGCGTAACGGACGCATCGGGTGCACTGAATGCAACGAGTCATGACGGTCTTGACAAGAGGGCCGAGGTTCTTGTCTTCGACGGCACGCTTGCCCTTAATCTCGTGGAAACGCGATCGGTCGGAACCGTATCGCATCGACTGGTCCTGAAGATCGCACTCTCCACCCCAATCGCAAATGGGACAGTCCAACGGGTGGTTGGCGAGCAGGAACTCCATCACACCCTCACGAGCCTTGGCAACGAGGGGAGTGTCGGTGAAGATCTGCTGACCGGGCATGGCTGGGAATGCACAGGAGGCAAGAGGCTTGGGGGCACCCTTGGACTCGACGAGGCACATTCGACAGTTACCGGCAACCATGAGGCGCTCGTGGTAGCAGAAGCGCGGGATCTGAGCGCCGGCCTTCTCGCAAGCCTGGATAAGGGCGGTACCCTGCTCAACTTCGATCTCTTTGCCGTTGATGGTGAGCTTAACCATCTTGGGTGGAGCAGGTGCAGGGGTGGCCTGGCGACGCGAAGCAGAGGTGGCGAACGAAGCAGAAGTGGACGGCAGACGAGTAGCAGCGCTGCCGCGAGGGGCAAGGCGCACTGCCGAGCTGGAAGCAGCCAACGAGCGCAGCATGACGGCGGTGGCAATGTAGAGATGGTGATGCGAAGGAGGTTGCAAGCTGACGTGCCGCTGGCCGGAAAGTGAGTTTACAGCTCCTAGATCAGACAGCGAGGCGCCTGATGTGACTGTCAGGCGTGCGACGGTTGATCAAGAGACGCGGCGAGGAAGGAGGCGGAGGACGATCAAGAAGCAGCTGCTGCCGATGGGGAAGGTGATGATGGTAATCTCGACAAGTTGTCAAGCGCGCCAAAAGAAGAGCCGATTGGCGATGGTCCGCGTTACTTGATTTCAAAGCGCTGAGCAGCCGTGTCCGAAGGGTGCGATCGACGGACGACCATCTTCTCAGCTCGCTCGCCCAGCCTGTCTCTCTTCTAGGCGCACCAGCCAGAAATTGGAAATCTCGCGAGTTTCAGCTGGAATTTCAGCAAAAGGCTGCCTTCCGTGGCCTGCTCTGTCGCCGCCCAATCAAAATGCCGCCGTTTCCCAGACCTATTCGGTTCCGCTCACGATTTTTTGGCACCGTAATTTAGAGAAAACGATAGGCCTAACAATCCTAAAAACAACGTAAATGTTAAGGCTCAACGATCCTCCTTACTTGAGAACGATTGATGCTCTCTCTCTCTCTCTCTCTCTCTCTCTCTCTCTCTCTCT